>NC_091133.1:98965705-99003205 GCF_040183065.1 Periplaneta americana
TTCCCCTGCCAAATTTTACTGTTTTCTTTTGCGTTCAGTTTCTTGCCTTATCTACTACGACAAAGTTGATTTGTAGACCTACATATGTTTTTTTTTGGGACATATGTTTCTCTGCAAGTAAGTTACTGTACTCCAACCACGAGAAAGTATCTGGGGAATGAGGCGAAGCGGGGTAATGCTGTGAATGAATGTTGATGTCATAAGGTCACACACACACACGTGGGTACTCGTATCTCTATTGGCTAGCTCTCACAGCACAAATGATAACATTGATACACACATATTTATACTACCCTAGTTACAAAATTACTGATCTCCAACCAGGAGATCAACCGTGAAAGGAATGTGTTTACTATTGCCTCATCTATTGGAACGAAGAAAATAAATAATATTACCGTTATAATGCCAGTTTAAAAACCATGCGCTCTCCTGCATATGTTATTTCCTGTATTAAGAGATTAAAAGACCAGGAGATTAACTGTGATCTAATTTTGTAACTTGGGTAGTATCAATATGTCTGTATCAATGTTATGGTTTGTGCTGTGAGAGCTAGCCAATAGAGATAAGAGCACCCACGTGTGTGATCTTATGACATCTTATGACATCAACATTCATTCACTGCATTACCCCCCTTCGTCTCATCCGGCGGAGACTTTCTCGTGGTTGGAGCACAGTAGATCACTGTTAATCTCCTGGTCTCTTAATCCCTCCATACAGGAAATAACATATGCAGGAGAGTACATGGTTTTTAAACTGACGTTATAACGGTAATTATCCATCTACTTCGTTCCAATAGATGACGCAATAGTAACCACATTTTTTTCACGGTTGATCTTCTGGTTGGAGAACAGTAGGTGGTCGCTGGTTCGATTTCCGATAGAATCATAAAATTTTTCCATTCACATAATCCTTCCGCTCACTTTTGCAAAGGAATTCACTCGGATATGAATACTAGAGGATTTTCTTCGTGTTAAAGTTTGAAAGCACATATGACTGATCTCCCTACTGCTACTAATGTTGATTATCTGCCAAGGTGGGGGCCTCGATCTCCCGCTACCTTGTGGGCCTTCATGGTGTGTAATAGGGATAACTGTACTCCATTACACATTCTTTTAATACAGTATAAAGTAAGGCAGTTCAAGATCCTATCATCACATTTTGAAGATCGTATTCTTAAACGAGACTATGGAAAGTACAAAGTAGTCATTTTTCTGTTCACAGTTGACACTTTTACGAAAGCAAACTTCAATCGTGACTACTTCGAAGTCGCCGGAAATATAGACTTCGACTTTGGCTTTCGTTCGTTGACATAAGGAAAATTGGTGATGTCTGGGAACTTGTTTAATTTGCCGAGAATATTGAAGACATCCAGGAAATCGTTAAAGCTGCTCATCGATGACTAGGAATTGATAACTGGTACCTACACAAATTATCATTTAGTTTAACTATAATAATAATAATAATAATAATAATAATAATAATAATAATAATAATAATACTAATAATAATAAATCTCATCGGAATTTTCTAATTTCTTAAAAAAAATGTTAAATTCGTGTGTATGCACCAAGTGTTGATGTGGACATAGGTTCAATTTATCCTTAATTAATTTTGCATAACCTAATGCTAATCTTTCCTAACTCTCTGAAATTTTTCACAAGCCTTCAAACAGTTTCTCTACTCGGAACTATTTTTGTATAATTCTAACGACATAAGCAATCAAATCATTGTCGGAGATATTAATAATTTTTTTGACGTCAAATTCTTTCTGTCTTGTCTGTCACCTCGCGCCACAGTTCTATTATTATTATTATTATTATTATTATTATTATTATCATTATTATCATTATTATTATTATTATTATTAGTAGTAGTAGTAGTAGTAGTAGTAGTAGTAGTAGTAGTAGTAGTAGTAGTAGTAGTATTATGTTCATAAAATTGGACACTAAACTAATATTAAAGTCCTCGACTAGAAGACCTTACAAAGCAAATCATAACAGGGTTCCTACGAAAGACCTTTCCGATTTCGAAGACATGTAATTTACGTTCTATGGATCTGAGATGCATGAAAATGGCATCAATAGAAAGAGAAACTCAAGAGTTGTGGCAACATTGTTTTCCTAGTTGTTAAAACTGTCTCATAATAGCGCATATAAACAAATTTTTGTTCATTTTTGAGGTGAAATTATTAATATTGAGGACAGAAAAACTTGATTTTCATGTGAATCATTCGGTTATTAATGTGCAACGGCATTACAGAACAAAGTCTGGTGAAGATCCACTCAGTGGGTCTACAATCCGTAAACGGTACACTGCTATGATTTTAAGGCAAGATTTTTCGCAAGCGGTTGCGACTACAGTTGCTGCAAGCTCTAAAATCAGAGGACAAAGTGCTACGAAGAAATTTCTGCATAAGTATGCAGACTTTAATTGGAAACGATGATGAATTTATTCGTTCCGTGGTGTTTTCTAACGAAGCCACTTTTCATTTTTCTAGTAAGGTGAACAGACATAACCTCAGTATCTGGGGGTCGGAAAATCCGCGTACCTACGTGGAACTTGACTTGATGTGTGCCGTGTTACCGGGGGGGGGGGGCACATTTAACGTCTTTAAGATAAGAAACTAAACTTTTTGAGTTTCTCTTTCCATTAGTACTATTTTCTTGCACCTCAGATTCATAGAAAGTAAATTACATGTGTTCGAAACCGGAAAGATCTTTTGTAGGGACCCTGTATATAAAAATGTTTGCCTATTTTAGGAAAAATTAATTTTTGAAACGGTTTTTTTTATTCACTTGCAAATTTACAGAAACGAGATATCACTTCGTAGCCATGTTCCTCAGCGTATTATTAGACATGCGCAAAACTCTATTCAATTTTGTAGGGATAATGATTTCAAATCAATATACGAGTAGCTACAGATTTTGTAAACAGGCATGTTCCAACATGCATTGCTGAATAACAATCAAAGAGGATTATCTGTTCCACCAATAATACAATGTTTTATTTCATTGCGATTTTACGCTATAGTTAAGGATTAATAACTTAATATTGATTTTGAGTATTTAATTCTACAGAGATTATTCTGTATAGTTGGATTTATGTAGTTAATTTATAATCATGGTATTAATTACTGTGATCGTCATAAAAATATTTCAGCATATTTATTTCAGGTAATTTTCAAGTAATTTCTGCAGACTTGCAGACAAATCTGTATAAATATTTTGAGATTATTCACAGCTTTCTGCTCAAGGTTAGGTCTTCCACTACAGCATTCTCCAGTCTTTACTATTTTCTGTCCACCTCTTAGTCTCCGCATATGATACACGTATTTTAATCTCATCTATCAACCGGTATCTTATTCTCCCCCGAACTCTTCTCCCGTTCACCATTCCTTCCAGTGCATCTTTCAGAAGGCAGATTCATCTCAGCCAGTGACCCATCCAATTTCTTTTCCTCTTCCTGATCAGTTTCAGCAACATTCTTTCTTCATCCACTCTTTCAAACACAGCTTCGTTTCTTATTATTCTCTCTGTCCATTTCACACGCAACATTCGTCTCCATTCATACGGTTCTATTCGTTTCCCTTCACGTCGTCGTATTGTCCATGTTTCTTCCCATACAATGCCACACTCCACGCAAAGCTCTTCACTAGCCTCTTCTTTAATTCTTTTTCCATAGGTCCGCCGAAGATGCTGCTTTTCCTATTAAAAGCTTCCCTTGACATTTCCATCCTCCTTTTGACTTGCTGGCAGCAGCTCATGTTACTACTTACAGTACACTCAAAGTATTTGAAGCTGTCCACTTGCTCTATTGCTTCATTTCGAATTCGCAGGTTTACCTTTTTTCTCCCCCCATTAAGCCTGGTCTTCGTCTTTGCATTCATCTTCATCCCATACTGTCCACTAGAGTTGGGCAACACGATTCTTTTTCAGAAGTCAATTCCAAAGATTCAATCATATATTTCGAATCGATTCTAACCATTCCTTCACGATTCTTCCCAGTCTGCGATTCCAACTATTCTTTTGAATCGTCAACGAGTTCACGATTCTTTCCAGTCTGCGATTCCAACTATTCTTTTGAATCGTCAACGAACGACTCACAGGACACTTTCCTTTGCAAACCACGGGTAGAACAAAAACGTTCTACATCTCTCGCATAGATGGCATGAGAAGCGAGATATTGGATTGTCTCTTTCTCATTGGCTGGAACCATACATCATGATCTCCATTAGTGTACAAAATTATCTGAGATAGTGTTTCTTAATTATAATGTATCAACTGAACCTTATTGTAAAGTATGTTTTTTTGCATTACATCCCAATTTCACTATGCAAATTTCAGATTCGTGTTCATTATTTTTCACACTTAACAAATGCAATATTTTGATTTCACTCTCGCTCGGAAGCATTCGGCACGGTTCGGAAATGTCCGCTGACAGGTTACATCAAACAAGTAAACAGAATCGTGGGTTACGATACCATGCCGATTCGTTACTATTCTTTTGAACGACGATTCGTTACGATTCTTTTGAATGACGATTCGTTGATACCACGAATCGATTCTTACGATTCTTTATTATTAGTCGTTCGAATGAACGATTCGTTCATGAATCGACCCAACTGTACTGCCCACAGCTGTCATCTAGGTTTGGCCTAAGTAGCAAATCCCTCACTATCGTCTCGTCTTCTGATAACATCGCCACGCCATATCATCAGCAAATCTTATGCACTTTATTTTTCTTCCTCCTACTATGACCCTCCCTCATCTTCTGAAAACAGTTACATAAGTGCCAAAAGACAACATGTTTCTCAAATGTGCATAGAAGAACCCTACGCTCTAAATACATGTTCTTTTTCTTTTAATTATTTTACCGGAATTCATAGAAAAGTGATTTTCAAAAGCGCAACGGCTTGCTATTTTATTTCTAAACACTTGAATATACAAAATGTTAATGCATAACAGCTTTTTATGCCTAAAGTTTTATCTTTATTATCCACTCTTTCCTATTAATCCAGTACAATTTTTCCAGGCCTCTTTCTCTCATGTCTATTCCGACCTCTTGAATCCAGGAGTTTCGAGCCTATCTCCATTTTTCTCCCAGTTGTACACCATTTCAACACCTTTCTGGGTAATCTTTCCTCTTGCATTGGTCCCACATGTCTATCAATTTCTCATACCTCACATAATCCAGCACACAGTTCTTTCAAAATCTCTTTGACCACTAATCCATACATACTTCATTTCAATAAAAAAAAATCTTTGCTCCTAAAAGAATAATTACTGTAACGATGGATATGTTAAAAGAAAAATTAATTACCAGTGCATTTCGCTTTGACATGATGCTGCTAGGGGGAGTTCAGCACCTGAAATCGATTCTGATACGCAGCATTTATCACGTCATCTCACTGGATTTGAATCATGCACGTCTCCGGTTGCGATGTGGGATCTCATTTCTCTGCGTCACCACGCCCATATTTCAGCTTCAAATCCCGAGTTGTTGGCACATTCGTACAGATTTGCCAGCTGTCATCATCTGCTGCTAGTACGTTAGGTTGCATCAAGCTTCTTATTTATAAAATATACATGTTAATTCTCAGTGACGGAGTATTTAAACTAAGCCAGCTTTGTGTGCAACAAAAAAATGAGCGAGTCATATTTGCATCGAAACTTTGTGACTTCTATGTGTCCTGTATCCAATCGTCTAATGCTAATAATTACATCTCTCAATCATTTACAGTAAAATAATTCTGTACGTAATGCCAGTAACTGACTTGCAATTAATAAGGTTTAATTAAAGTAATAGCTTTCCACTTTATATAAAATAATAATAATAATAATAATAATAATAATAATAATAATAATAATAATAATAATAACAATAATTATAATAGAAAATTGTTGCTAGAACAAAGTTAAGTTAAAAATGTTTTTTAAATATAAAAATCACTCTAGCACCTCCAGAATCACTACATACTCGTGTTCAGGGAACATTCCACAAAATTTTAAGACATTTTATTATCCCTCTCTATATCCATTAATTTGAAAAAATTCGTTCCGCCACCGGGAATCGAACCGGGGACCTCTCAGCTATGCGCGTTCTTTCCATCTGAGCTATACCGGTCGAACTCTTATCTTTTGTATCATCAATAGCCTTAATCAATGTTTTAAATGCAGGTAGTACATTTTATTAATTAGACTAACATAATAAAAACTAAAAACAGAAAAAGAAAAATACAGATATTACAGTAATTGAAACTACTTTATATTTTGTCCCCAAACAATAATTTAATTCATTTTTTTTATATAGAGTCTTGGACCGAAGTTGCTACCGTAATTATATGCTACAGTTGTGGTGCACCGACGTTCAAAGATACCTGATCCCACTAATCGATAGTGTTCGATAACTTATTCGTGTAAGTGTTGTTTCTTTAGTTATTACTTCTGTGAATAGATGGCGAAGGTAGCAGTCAGTGTCGCCAATAGTATATAAATATACTCGCATTACAAAATTCAAAATTTCATCCCCTCTAATAACTGTGGAAAAGAAACATTAGATTCAGCGGGAATCCTCTGATAATATCAATTATGAGAAATGCAGTAAGAGATTGTTATTAATTTGATGGATATTAAATACTTTAAATTCAGAATACAACAGTTCTGAAGCATAATCAAGAGGCTTATTAAGACATATTTTTATTATTCTTCTCTGTAGAAGTGTTATTGGCATGAGGGAGGTACTATAAGCACAACCCATTCCTACAATACCATACTGTAATATAGCTTGTACTAATGCGAGGTAAATCATTCGTAAAATATAGATAGTGAAATAATTTCGTAGGATAATAAAATAATGAATAATTTTTCTTAATCCATTGCAAAGAAAAAAGGAAATGTTTAGCCCAACGTAAGTGTTAGTCGATTATTATTCCGAGATACTTAACTTGAGGAGATTAATTTAGAATATTACGGTTACAATTATTAGAAGAACAATAATTGGATGTATGAATTTTAAATACAAGAGCAAATTAGAATATTTCATTTCAACAGATGTCAACGAGATTTAAAATGAATGGATATATTATATTATCTTCCTATTGCCAATATAATATATAAATATAGAAAGACATAATAGTAATTTTAAGACGACTGAACGAAAATTTATGAAGTCAGAAATTATTTTCTAGTAAATTAGTACAAGAAAGTTGCATAATATCATTAAATATAGACAAATGATTCACTTCCAATGTAAAATAGCACAACACAGAAATGACCAACGAAACCGCGATAAACCAAAAATGTCTCCATACCTTATTGTTTCGAAAAAGATTAGAAAAATATAAGTAAGTCAAGAATGGTTTTTTACTCACACAATCATTGCTGTTCACGAGGTGAAGACTTGTTTACCTGAAAAATAAGAGAACATGGAATTCAATTTATTTGAAAGCAGAAGCTCTTTCCAACACAAGAAACTTATTTCCATTTTTAAGTATTTTTGAATGTGTAACAGGTAATTGAATGTATATTAATAGTATCGCTAAGAAATTCTAACAGGTCTCACGAAACATTTAAAAAGTCACTGAGACAAAAAAAAAAAGAAAGACGTTAAGTAAACAAAGTAGATGGAGAGTACGAGACGAAATAAAAGGAGGCACATTAACATAAGGACGGGTGTTGTTCTTTGTCTCGTATCTCTTGTTATGTTTAAGTAACAATCTCTTCAAATGTTTGCCGTAGAAGATGCAAATGAGGTTGGAATACAAGTTTTCATAAATAATAGACGTACAGATCTTTGAAATGCAAAGCAAAATGTATGAACTGAAAATAAAAATATGCGAATCAATGTTAATTTTTTCATAATGTTGACTTTTCTCTTTCCATTCTGGAATAAGAAATATTGATTTTTATTATTTTAAAGCATAACAAGAACAGTATTTGTGACTGAGTAATTTCATAACTAAGTACTGTAGGCTACAATAGTAATAATAATAATAATAATAATAATAATAATAATAATAATAATAATAATAATAATAATAATAATAACAGAGATGGTAGATTTTCGAAATCATGCTAAATGTGTCTGAATGCTGTCAAACTAGATAGTGTTATGTTTAAAGTATATTATTGCAGTTATTAAATCTCCGATAAAATGTGAATATGAGTACAAAATGCGAAATGTGGACTAAGTGCTTCTGCGAAATAGGGGGGCGAAATTATATTTTATGTGGCATATATGTCTCTTTGTAAAAAAAATAAGTAACGTAAGTTTTTCAAATCCCTTAAAAGGACTTTTCGTCCAATATGTTTCGTCCATAGCGCTTATCGTCCAATAAGACATTTCGTCCACTGAGCTTCGTCCATAGCTCATAGATTCTACCATCATATCCCACCTCCCTCAAATCCATTCTAATATTATCTTCCCATCTACGTCTCGGCCTCCCCAAAGGTCTTTTTCACTCTGGTCTCCCAACTAACACTCTATATGCATTTCTGGATTCGCCCATACGTGCTATATGCCCTGCCCACTTCAAACGCCTGGATTTAATGTTCCTAATTATGTCAGGTGAAGAAAACAATGCGTGCAGTTCTGCGTTATGTAGCTTCTTCCATTCTCCTGTAACTTCGTCCCTCTTAACACCAAATGTTTTCCTAAGAACCTTATTCTCAAACACCCTTAATCTATATTCCTCTCTCAAACTGAGAGTCCAAGTTTCACAACAATATAGAAAAACCGATAATATAACTGTTTTATAAATTCTAACTTTCAGATTTTTGACAGCAGACTAGATGACAAAAACTTCTCAACCGAATAATAACAGGTATTTCCCATATTTATTCTGCATTTAATTTCCGCCCGAGTGCCATTTATATTTGTTACTGTTGCTCCAAGATATTTGAATTTTTCAACCTATTCGAAGGATGAATGCACTGATGGATAAAATAAATAAATAAACAAACAAACAAAAAAACAAACAAATAAATAAATAATTACATACATAAATAAGTATTACCTAAAACTTTTCAGCAGTATCCTTAATATTTGCGCCGTTTTCAAGGCGTTCAGTAATAATTACTTTGTGAAAAATACTCAGAGACATGAACATGTTTGAGACATGATGTCTTACCGGTATGCGGAGGCTTGGATTTTCGTACACAACAGATCATGTTCTACTGTTTCGCTGCTTTCTCTAGACTCAAACGCATTCTAATACATCGGAGGAGCAGTGTACTACAAATTCTGATTAATGCTGTTTTATTATGTTGCAAGTTGTTTGCAACTACACCCCCCCCCCCAACATATTCTGTGTAAAATTGAGTTACAATAAATGGAGATTCTGTAAGGTCAGTATTTATTGTCATTCCCGTAAAGAACCATCCATTTTAAAATGTGGCCACGTGCTGTTGCTTCACTCTCATTCCTTGCCTCGTATACCTCCATTCTGTCTGTATTTCAGACGATTCGTTATCTAATTTTGTTGAAGTACAGGTAGGGGAAATTGAAGTGGCAGAGCACAAAAGAAGTTGCGTGTACAAGTTTGAGTATCAAGGGTAGCATAATACTGCAGCCATAGTGGAGTTCCGGCGTCTCGTAGCGACGCCTATCAATTGATTTCCGCGGCTCTGAACTAACTTCAACGCAGGAAAATTAGTCGGCGGAAGGGCGACAAATTACAGCGGAACAACACAGACAGCAGCTGAAACAGATGTTACTGCTATTTCAGAACAATGTAAGCTGAATAATTGCATGCGCAAATGCATAATCCATTCGTTAAGCACCTAATCCATCAAAAGATAACATCAAATAATATGTATTGTAAATGGACTGTTAATCTGCATATATATGGCAAATATGGCTTTGTTGTCCGCGTAAGAAATAGTGCAACATCGACTGACGTCAGCTGGGAACCAGTACACTAGTAACATAGACAAATGCGTCCATAAATTTGAGAAGAAATAGGTAACACACACCAATAAGGCAATAAGTCATATCCGGGTCATCACTACTTTTGACGAGTTAATGTTACCTCCTGCAGGTAAAACTGTTTCATTATATTTTGTCTCTCATTTTCATATTGTAAGAAGTAATTAAAGAAATGAGTAGTGGCACTGCAAAATATGCATTACCAATTATGTTATTTTTTAATACTTTTAAGTGTCCAAAGTTTTAAATTTTTACACAGAGAGCAAAAATGAAATTTTTATACACGTTTTAAGACGAAGTAAAGACGAACTCAATTTTAAGTAATACGAGTACCCTATAATTATCGATTATGGAGGGTAGCTGTGAATATATTGAATAAGCAGTCGCGGACAGCCGATGAGGGTGGTCCTCCAGCTTGGGGGTTGGGCGAAGGACTAACAACCCATCACCGTAAAAAACAGCTTGTTACGAATCCTTCAAATAAGCCTCGGAATGGGACTGATTCTCTGGCACGACCACAGCACAGGAATAAGGTTTTGAGATTTGGTACTTGGAATGTTACAAGTCTATATAGAACAGGAGGGGTAACATTAGTAGCAAGAGAACTAGCTAGATATAGAATAGACTTTGTGGAGGTACAGGAGGTGAGGTTAGGTTAGATGGGAACGACATAACACAAATAGGAGACTATTTGTTGTATTATGGGGAAGGAAACGATAATCACCAATTAGGAACAGGATTCTTTACTCATAAAAGAATAAAATCAGCAGTAAAAAAAGTCGAATTTATCAGTGATAGGTTATCGTATGTAGTACTTAAAGCTAAATGATGCGATATCATAGTTATAAATACTCATGCCCCTACAGAAGAGAAAGACGACCATATAAGGCCAGACGTTTGAGATGGGCAGGGCATGTAGCACGTATGGGCGAATCCAGAAATGCATATAGAGTGTTAGTTGGGAGGCCGGGGGGGAAAAGACCTTTAGGGAGGCTGAGACGTAGATAGGAAGATAATATTAAAATGGATTTGAGGGAGGTGGGATATGATGGTAGAGACTGGATTAATCTTGCTCAGGATAGGGACCAATGGTTGGCTTATTTGAGGGCGGCAGGGAACCTCCGGGTTCCTTAAAAACCGTAAGTAAGTAAGTAAGTAAGTAAGTAAGTAAGTAAGTAAGTAAGTAAGTAAGTAAGTAAGTAAGTAAGTAAGTAAGAAAGTAAGTAAGGTACTGCTGGTGACTTTATTAATATTTATATCCGCGCCATATGAAGCTGAGGTAAAACACACATTCTAGCCTAATATCTCACAAATATCTCCACAGACGTTTTTGTGGACTGTTTTTTTCCAACAATCAACGATGACTGACGAATATTATTTATTTACTTAATACCTTAGAAACGTCAATCCTAGTATCGCATTTATTGTTGTTAATTCATATTTCAGTATTTGTAAATTTCACAAAAACTGAAGATTTCAAAATCAAATTCTTTCAATCACAAGGTAATGAAAAAAATCATTTACTCTATACAACAAAACAAACCGACCCGTTACTGATATTGCGAGATTTTTTAAAACCATTGATACTTTTAGAGAAGTGCACATTTCTTTCAACAGCATATTGATAAGATTGATTGTAGCATGTCGTCTGCATTTCTTGTAAGCCTTTGATTTTCAACAGTTTTAAAGTTACTTACACACTCACCCTCATTCATCCCATACACTTCGGGATGCATATAGAAGGCAGTGGTTTTCATTACAACACTAGAGCACTCGTTTGTAATATTTCAACACACTTATCTAGGTTGGCAACTTTGAATTCAGTAAAATCAGCTTTCAATCGTGGCGGTCGTTTGCTGTAACGACGAAAAAACACACTATGGTGTAAAAATTCTTTTGAATTAGGGGAACATACAACACCCCGAACGAATATCCAATTAGTACGAAGGCAACGAGCGGTAAACAAAATCCCGAAGCTGTTATAGCTGGCTCCCGAAACCGGATTTCGCTGCCGGCGTAGCTTCTCAAATTCATCACGAAACTGCGTGGACAACGATTCCATACACTGAATGAAATTTAATTAGAAAATTTCTTCATCATGAAGATTCGAACTAACACTCATTCCGTAAAGCTAATTCGAGGCATGACGCCTTATTCGCGGGAAGAATATCAGATATAGAACAAATTAAATACCGAAGAACAATCGAATATAACATGAATACGTGAATGACTATTGTAATAAATAATTATTTTGATGACTAATAGTAATGATTTATAGGCACTGAAGTTTATTGTGAACAAAGGCGGTTATAAGGGTATTTGAGATGAGTTCTGTTGTTTCTGTTGTTTTGCTCGCTTCTGTTCCCACTGTCGGGTATAACACTCAACCAGCAACCTCGAACTACAGTTTCATATCATTTTCTTAGCCCACAAAACCACAAGATTGCGTGGTGAAATACCAACTGTCGGGTAAGTTAACAATTGAAATTCCTGAAATAGTTACTGACATCCAAAATGTTAGCGAAATTTCACAATAATGGAATGGAAATACGCTTTCATAAATTAAACGAAGCGCCTTTTAAAGTGTCTCAGTAACATATTAGTATATAACATAGCAATTATTAAAACAACCATTAATACAAATCAAGGTACAGTTCACAAAATTTCTATTGCGTTAGTTCTTTACATGTTCTGATATTATATTATCGACGGTGTTTAGGTGGAAGGGCTTAAGCCTCATTTTTTAAATGTGACTTCTTTTTGCTGTAACTAGTGTAATTAATTAAATTTAATAACAAAACTTGGATATACATTTCTTAACAATTAGGTTTATTTTCCTTCGTATAAAGCAACTAATAATGATGTGTTAAATTTAATTATAGTTGTTTCCAAAAACAAATTATTTTGTGGATTAAGCCATTTTACCTGGACACCATCGAATGTATGATTAATTATCAGACAGACGCATTTCAAAACCGAACTAATATTTTCACGTTAAGAATTTTGGAGTGGAAATATAAAAATTGGAAATTTATCCTTTGAAGAGGTGAAAAAATTCAAATACCTGGGAGCAACAGTAACAAATATAAATAATACTCGGGAGAAAATTAAACACAGAATAAATATGGGAAATGCCTGTTATTATTCGGTTGAGACGCTTTCATCATCCAGTCTCCTGTCAAACAATCTGAAAGTTAGAATTTATAAAACAGTTATATTACCGGTTGTTCTGTATGGTTGTGAAACTTGGACTCTCACTTTGAGAGAGGAACATAGGTTAAGGGTGTTTGAGAATAAGGTGCTTAGGAAAATATTTGGGGCTAAGAGGGATGAAGTTACAGGAGAATGGAGAAAGTTACACAACGCAGAACTGCACGCATTGTATTCTTCACCTGACATAATTAGGAACATTAAATCCAGACGTTTGAGATGGACAGGGCATGTAGCATGTATGGGCGAATCCAGAAATGCATATAGAGTGTTAGTTGGGACGCCGGAGGGAAAAAGACCTTTGGGGAGGCCGATACGTAGATGGGAAGATAATATTAAAATGGATTTGAGGGAGGTGGGATATGAGGATAGAGACTGGATTGATCTTGCTCAGGATAGGGACTTACGGCGGGATTATGTGAGAACGGCAATGAACCTCCGGGTTCCTTAAAAGCCAGTAGTAAGTAAGTAAGTAAGTAAGTAAGTAAGAATTTTGGAGACGTATACTTCCAAAAATAAAACTAAATAAAATTCCTAGTAACACAATACTTTCTATTAGATTTCCTCCAATAAAATTGTAAACTGAACGATTTGGTGGGTAAATATATTTAAATATAATGGTGTTAGGTTCGATATTAGAGGTCAGTTCTGGTCCAATTTTTCAATATTTATTTCTTTAATATGGCAGATATCCAGCAAGGAAGCTGATATTGAATTTATATAACATCCTGTATTGTATAACGAGATAGCTTCTGGAAACGTCATGGAAGTAGCGTACTACATCGAAATACGTTTCAAATATAAATAGCGCTAAAGGATATGTTCTAATTTTACAAAATAAATGTTGAGTTCAGCTGTGACTCTATATGGAAGCTACCGGCTTTCATATATATAGTATATTGTATTTATATCGGCCTAAAACGAAGAGGTATATAGGACATCTCTAAGCCCTTCAGTCTTCAAATTTATATGCCATAACTCTGTTGGTGGCATATTGTACAGTCCAGATAAACGTACTTAATACAGTAAGGGTGAAACCTAATCATTTTCCCCTCTATTACTACATATGCTAGTGCATTATAGTGATTTTCTATGTATCAGGTTGAATTTCTTTTACCAACTTTATTTAGAATTTCGAGTACTGACAAATAATAAAACTGGCAGTTATTTCCTAACTGTTATGTTGGCAGCAATAATTTTGGTTTGCAGTAAAGGTAACTGATGAATGCAAGTCCTTAAGCTTGTGAAATTTGAACATAATTAATAATTAATTACTAATACCGTTATTAATATTAATACATTTTGATCTTGCGTACACTACTTTAACACTTGATTATAAGTAATTGATTAACTAGCGGACTTACTCGTGATAATTATGTAAGTCTGTGCGGCTTACAGCTGTTTCGGTGCTTCATCACACCATCCTCAGAGCCTACTAGATCTCGGCGTCAACTCGAACTTCTCTACCTGTATGTGGATGCGTTTGATTTTTGAAAAGTGTTGAAAAGTGGAGTCAAATAGTGTGTATTGAAATTGATCTGTGTGTTGAGAATTTGATCAGGGTGTGTTTTCTTGTGTTTGTATATTTCATATTGTTCTATATGAATAAATAATATGTTGTTTATTGTGCAAAGTGTCATTAGTTCGTATATATTACAATGAACATAGAGCTACTGTGCAAAAATTGCAAGTGAAATTGTGTACGGCACTTAGCACCATTATTGTGTTAGATTACAAATTTTTTCATAGATAGGTACTGATTATTGTTTTTAAAAACAGCGAATATAATTACATAAAACCAAATTCCAATAATTTTTTATGTTTAATGAGCAACTTAACATTGTAAAAAGTGTAATAATTTATGTTCATAATAAAATAAATTTTGATAGTAAAATTTCATTATTTTACCATGAAAAAAATTTGTAGAGTATGAAACTTTTCTAACATGCTTACAAATGTTTTACAGTAGTTTTGAAGTTCATGTAAACAAAAAATAAAACGGTACGGGTGAAAATTCACCATCCTAGTGTTAGCAGGCATTACAAACATCTTAGTTCTCAAGGGTTAAGGGGAGAGGATGGTATTTTTGATGAAAAATGACTAAATTGAAAAAAAAAAATCGTTAAAATACTCTGTGATATTTGTGGATCGCCATTTTTAAACTTCCTGCATTGTGGATTTTTAAATCACTCGCCCACTTTTATTGTTGTCTCCGGTAAATTAAATTTTCAATTTTTTTTAAACACCCTTTGATATGTGTGGAATGCATTGCATAACATTTTGCGAGTATTTGTGCCCTTATCGGATGTTGAGACGTCATTTTTAAACTTCCTGAGCTATGGATTTTTAAATCACATGCCCGCTTTTATCGGTTTCCAGTAACTTCATTTTTTTGCTACATTGCCAGACAAACTGGATATAATTTCTGAACTATTAAAGATACATGCAAGAAATTTAGAACACACATTCTTTAGACAACTAGGAAACGTTTCTCTGTAACAGAATTTTGTTAATTGATTTCATTTCAAAAATACGTCCGTTTGTTTGCAAGAAAGAAAATCAGAAAATTGTTACTAAATTTTGTTTATTTTACAAACGTGGGGACTAATATAAAAATTCTGTTACATACAGTTTGTAGAACATACGTTTGCAAATACATTGCAAAAACTGTTTGAATCTATCTTTAAAAACGGTTTAGATATAGGGGAATATGGGGCAGGACGGGGAAGGGGGGCAGGACGGGGTATAGCCTCTATCTTCCCAACAAGTAGTGTAATCTACCGAATTTTTTTTAGAACTTCGTCATCTCATGTAAATATATCATCACACAACACTCACTGCCATTCCTTGCATCTGTTGTATGCTATTCGGTTGCTGCATCATAGTGTATCATTCATTTGCAACTCTAAAGTGTTCTCTTGTCACACGTAAGTAGAAATGAGATTTATTTAGATAATCTATTTTAATGTCATATTATAGAGTGCTTAGCTGGCTTTTAATTCCGAAACTTTCTTAAATTTCGTGCGTTATTTTTCCTGCCAATACCTCATAACATAGAAATTGTGACTGTGGGGCAAAACGGGGTGGGGCATAACAGGGCAGTACCCCGTCCTTCCCCACGTCATATTTAATTAAATTTTACCTCCTGTAATGGGTTGTTCGTTCTGTTGTTTGTCAGAAGAAGGTTGGATTAGATGCGTATCATGTCTGAAATGGGCTCACAATTGTTGAGCAGGAGTAGACAGTGAAGACGAGGATGCCACGCACATTTGCGTATTTTGCGAATGATTTTTTTCTCAAGTAAACTTGTAAAATGTTGTAGTATTCACACTTTCAGTATATAATTTTTGTCACTTTTGCCATTTAATTATTAAAAAAAATAGATACCCCAATTTGCCCCATATGTGGGGCAGAAGTATAAAAGTATATGTCATAAAACCCATACATTTACATTATTTGATACCAAATAAAAGCATTCGAACATTAACTACCCCGTCCTGCCCCATGTTCCCCTATCGGTTTTAGTATAATCATGCATTGGGTATATTATTTTCAAATTTGGGCCCCCAAATATATTTTTTTTTCACAATATTTTTATTTGGTTGAGTTGCCACAGCTATGAGCTCTCTACATAATACCAGTTTGAAGACATTGAGGTGATTGGTCTTCTTATTGGAGCTCGTGGTGTGATTCCCAAGTTCTTTGAAAGCTTCAGGAAGACTTTTGAACTACCACAGACACTTAATGCTGACATCATAACTTCAGTTTTGAAACGCTCTTGCCAAATTCTGAGTCATCATATTCACTCTGTTTATTTTTTTTTTATTCACTTTCTATTCATATATGTTTATTTTAATTTTCTTTCTACAAAATTTATGTAAACATTTAATATTGCAAAATTCATGTAGGAGAGTATACTGAGTCCTTCTGGGCTACCTCCAATGGGAGGCAGTTATTTTATAAAATAATAAAATTAATAATTTACACCAAATAGGATAAAAGTTTTAAAAAATACCATCCTCTCCCCTTAAAATCACAAAAAATATGAAAAATTATTTCATATATTCCTTTGTGAATAAAAATTGGAAGTGAAAGTGTATGAATTCAGATCTTTTGCTTATAGAGTCTACCTACTTCAGTTATCGTGACAGAAGATCGACATAAACGGGGAATAATGAGAAGTTGGATTTGAACGGTTAGAGGCAACAACCAGAAAACATGAGAACGCGGTTGTTAATTACCTTTCTAAGCAAAAAGAAATAACTTGACGTTAATTACGCAGGACGCCTGACTGACCCGCAACAAGGCGAAATTGATTACTCTGCTCCGGAGGACAAACGAGAATTGGCTTAATTGTCGATGAATTCTTTGTTGCTTCGCACGCCACACCTGTATTAATAGACCGTGTTACAGACAGCGCTATGTTCCATTATTCCAAGTCTTGTTAGAGTCGGAAACAAAAGAAGACTACGAAACAAGAGCTGTGAGGGTGGCTAATGAATGTTCAATGATGCACTTTGCCACCAGCCTTAATTTTCTGGGAAACACATCCACTCTCCCTGTAGTATAAAACGAAACAAAAATAAATTGAATTTCGTATCTAGTTTACGAGAAGAATAAGGTGATATACATATACACCGCCAGAAACCACAAAGCAAACGATGAAACATGTAGAATTATGTACAATATCGATTAGAAAATTTACGCATTATCTATATATACAGTACAATAGACTAGGGAAAACAGGGGAATTTTACTTGAAGCAAGTAAAGAGATAGGTTTGGGAGTAAATCCCGAAAAGACGAAGTATATGATTATGTCTCGTGACGAGAATATTGCACGATATGGAAATATAAAAATAGCAAATTTATCCTTTGAAGAGGTGGAAAAATTCAAATATCTGGTAGCAACAGTAACAAGTATAAATTAATGATGCTCGGGAGGAAATTAAACACAAAATGAATATAGGAAATGCCTGTTGTTATTCGGTTCAGAAGCTTTCATCATCCAGTCTGCTGTCAAAAAATCTGAAAGTTAGAATTTATGAAACAATTATATTACCGATTGTTCTTTATGATTGTGAAACTTGGACTCTCACTTTGAGAGAGGAGCATAGGTTAAGGGTGTTTGAGAATAAGGTGCTTAGGAAAATATTTGGGACTAAGAGGGATGAAGTTACAGGAGAATGGAGAAAGTTACACAAGACACAACTGCACGCATTGTATTCTTCACCTTACATAATTAGGAACATTAAATCCAGATGTTTGAGATGGGCAGAGCATGTAGCACGTATGGGAGAATCCAGAAATGCATATAGTGTGTTAGTTGGGAGGCCGGAGGAAAGAAGACCTTTGGGGAGGCCGAGGCGTAGAATGAAGATAATATTGAAATGGATTTGAAGGAGGTGCAATATGACAATAGAGACTGAATTGATCTTGCTCAGGATAGGGAACAATGGCGGGCTTATGTGAGGGCGGCAATGAACCTCCGGGTTCCTTAAAAGCCAGTAAGTATATAAGTAAGTAAGTAAGTAAGTACCTATATATATCATTTGAACTGGTAATGGAAATTATGTGAAAACGGCTGAATGGATTTTAATGAATCACTCCGCATTTTGAAGCTTGGAACCCAAAGATTTTCAGAAAAATAGTAGTTTTCAGTAAAACGTCAATTTTCCTATATAATTTTCCTATTTTACAAAATCCATCTGTCGTCAGTTTCGAGAACTAATGGCTTTTCAGAATAAAACAAAACACACACACACTACAATAAGCAATATTACACAAAGGCACCTACAGGGTTCCTGACATATTTAAAGCAAGTCAGAGCAAATTCTGTGACATCATAATGACAACAATATGTCGATCTTCATTTGTGTAATTTTTATAACATCTCTATAATTGGTTATTAAAAACTTTCAAGACTTACTAAAAATAATTTACAGATCTAATTCTGTGGTGTGTAATTTTCTGAGTACAGCTGTGTATTGGATACTAAAAACTATGAAACTTGAGGTGGTTTGATGACATTATCACCATTAAAAGTGAAATATTATTATAGTTAATGTCATGATACGAGTATTTGTCACTAATATATAATGATATAGCCTACTGATGATATGAAACGTTATAAACTGAAACATTCTGTAAGTAACAGGTATTCATAATACCTGTTTGAAAATGTGTAGATTGGCAACACTTGTGACCAATTTCTTCCCATCATTCCCTTTCGGAACGCAGCTACAGTCCGGTTCAGCTTACCCTAAGGATGAAACTTAACCATTTTCCCCACCCATTACTACATAATATGCTAGTGGATTGTGGTGATTTTTTAGTTTGCAGGTTTAATTTTCTTTTGCCAACTTCGTTTCGAATTTCGATACTGACAAATACTACAAATGGTAGTGATTTTGTAAATGGTATGTTGGCAGCTGAGACAAATGTTGTCGGTACTGGAGTTCCATGAAATTAAAATTGTACTGGATTTCTGAGCCGGTTACTGGAAGCTAGTGAAATTTGTACGTACTAATAATTAATTAATTAATATCAGTATTAGTAGTAATACATAAAATAACTATTATGTGTTGCGCTGTGGTTATAATTCTAGACTATAGTCAGGTAAGTTTTCGGAGTTAGTACTAATAATTTTATGTCGTCAAACAAAATACATTTTAGGTTAGGACTCGTGAATCAATTGTTTAGTCAAAGCAATGAATTTCATATTGCCAGACAAAATACCTAACATGTCGATCCCATTCCCGTATAGTTTGCCAACGAAAATATGATACAAATTGTTGAATTATTTAGAATAACCTTCCAACATGAAGGAAAAGTACTGTAAGTAAATAAGTCATTCAGTACGTAGGATCGTGAGATATCTGGTAACAGTTGGCGACACTGAAAAGACGGCCATATTCTGCCGTTTAGTAACTGTGTTTACGTGACCCTCACTATACCACACTGCAACTCAATGAGCCAAACTAAGGAAGTTGTATGAGAACACAACTTCCATCATAAGAGTTAAACCCCATGGTTATGCGCAGGAAGGACTTCGTCGTCTTACACACTTAACACATTTATACAGGGACATAATTTTATTTTTACTTTAATTTTTATTGTACCTGAGTTTTGAATGTACTTCACTCCCACCCCTGATACTAATGAAGTTCAACCGTCCTCCACACAGATCCAAGACCGCATATACAATCATAGTAGCCTTACGGTCATAGTAAAAAGTACGTTCCAAAAATATGTTCGCATTTTCCAGTGACGAAAGAGCTCTCAATATTGCATCATTTTCCATTTGCCTACGTCGCATCCCGGTTTCCCCCACCTGCTTCTATTCACCTCTCTGTAAATGCTAGTGGCTGGGCTGCCTTAGCTCTTTTCTGAGAACATTAATTTCTGTTAGGAATTGGACGTCCACGTAATATTATACCCATACAATTGTTTAAGATAACTTAAATAAAAGGGCCTCGTTAAGTAATTAACTGTCACGTGATTTCCTCCCTTACTATGACGCTACGACGTAACCATTTGGACGGACAGTAGATAGCATGTCTGAGTAATTTTATCTTTTCGGATCGGGCAGAAGTGAAGATTGAATTCACAGTGCGTAAGGTTTCTTTTATAGAGTAGGTACAGAATTATTTCAACATGAGTTACTGATACGAAGTACGAACCTGGTAATTGGAATTACGTACAATAGTTTATAGTGCGATAATATGCACATTAGAACTGAAGCCTGTATCGAAATGAACGACCACCTATTTAAAAAATGTGTTTAAATAGCCTTATTATGATTATTTTTTAATTTAACTTCATTCTCTATAGTGCACGCCTATGTACTGTAGACAGTATAATATACACTGCATAATGAATACATCAACATGGACAGCTCAGTTCATGAGTAAAAACACTCATTGTTAATAGCCTACTGTTGGGCTACTGTATTTTGATTAAAGAAAAACCTAATGAAAATTATCAAACTCAAAAGCGTGATATTTCCTAGTTTACGTAAATTGATGAACTACTTTTCTTCCCTCCTATACCTAGTAAAGTGATTTGTTTGTATATTACGCCAGTATCATCGAACTCCAGTCGTGGAAGGGGGTAGCAAACGGTGTTTCCGGTTTTTAATCGTTGATCCAAAGGTATAGCCAGGTTAACATTAGAAGTGTTACAATAAAAATAAAATGATGTCCCTGTAGAATCCAAAGCCTGAATATCCATATTCCTATTAGAATCACAAAACTTTAAATTTGAAAGTCTAATCATTGTATTCTAATGATGATAATGACGGCAGTGTCCGAAGTGGAAAGAAATGTAGTGGATCTAGAGTGGAGAAAAAATTTATTCCATTATTCCTGGAGCAGCTAGTAATAAAAAGCCAACCTACAAAATACTGTTTAACACATCAAACTAACAAGGCATATTTTCCAGATGTTTATCATACAGTATACACAAACATACTGTTACTGCGTCACATAACATCTGATGACGCAGTCTTCAATGCCATTCAATTTTTTAAGAAGACTTATATAGGCTATATTTACTAGCTTGAACGTGTGACAGAAGCCGCTTTATGAATAGGGATGTTTACATCTCAAAGTTATCTCCGTTACGGCAAAATGCATCGTTCTTCTTTAATCTTTCAATACCTAATCCTACTGTGCATATTCCACTAGCGGATCTGGATGGAAGGTCTTTGGCCCTAGGCTCATTTCTCTGAGGGAAAGTAGATACTTAACTTCCTACTACAAAGCTTGGAAATGCGTTTTTTTTTTTTTTGTTCGTTCTCTTTCGTTTGTTCGGTATTATTCTTACTGTCTTATAAACTCGTTGCATATATGGCCAAGGATCCTTTTCACAATGTTCAAAAATTACAAATTAACAATCTACAAATTACAACTAAAAGATTACAAATACTTGGAATCTGTGTTTCACAATGCAATCTTTTTAATTTGTAAAGTTTAACGAACTTTACAAAATCAGCAAAAGAAATTTAGAAATTAGAGCATTATTGGTTGAGCAATATCGCCAGCGACAGTTCACAAAAATCGCTAAGGGGCAGAGCTAAATTCGCTGTATTTTACCACTATTGATAGACATGTTTATATTTAACTTAAAATTGATTATTATAAGTTTTTAAAGTCATTTTGGTATTCAGATAAGTATTTGTATAACAAATTTCTTTTCAGTATTTCCGTCTTTACTCATCACTGGGTGAATACACTGATATACATGATATAATAACCTCAACAACTGAAATCACGTGACGACATACATATATAAACATGTGTAAAAGAAACAGAATATGGGAGACTTTATAGGAAAACAAAACATAGAAAGGAAGAAAATTTAAATCTAGTAATTAAGTACCCAAACGAAGAAAAACTAATTCCGAATATGTATTTCATTATAAATACAGCAAAATTGAATAAAATATGTTACAAACTTCTACGTCAAATCTCCCTACACCATTTTTATTGCGAAGGTAAAGTTATTTTAATATAAAACCTATTATTTAACGTTATTCAATGTTAATCCAGGCACCAAGGTTCCCTAATAATTTTTATCGATTTATTTTAAAACGCGAACTCTACAACTTCATATCAGTAAGTTTCAGTTTAGTCTACGTTATTTTTGCCACTATGAATATTTGACTTTAAAGTATTATTTTGGTTTTGTACTTAAAATATTTAATATTTAAAACTGATTAATTTTTATGGATGAGTGGAACAGAGAAAATTCTCTCCGGCATCCTGGTTTGAACCCGGGTTTTGAGCTCTACGTGCTGACGCTCTATCCACTAAGCCACACCGGATTCCCATCCCGATGTCGGATCGAATCCTCTCAGTTTAAGTTCCACCTCTTGGGTTCCCTCTAGTGGCCTACCATCATGCACTGCGTCATAGATGTATAGCCTAACTATGGCACAATGTCCATACATGTGCAGAGGTGCACTCGTTATGAGTGACTAAGTGGCTGAGATCCGACGGAGTAAGCGCCGTCTTAAATCACAAAGTGATTATTTTCCGCGTATCATATCATATCATATCATATCATATCATATCATATCATATCATATCATATCATATCATATATCATATCCAGGTGGCCCGGGTTCGAATCCCGGTCGGGGCAAGTTACCTGGTTGAGGTTTTTTCCAGGGTTTTCCCTCAACCCGATACGAGCAAATGCAGGGTAACTTTCGGTGCTGTACCCCGGACTCATTTCACCGGCATTATCACCTTCATTTCATTCAGACGCTAAATAACCTTGTTGTTCATACAGCGTCGTAAAATAATCCAATAAAATAAATAAATAAATAAATAAATAAATAAATAAATAAATAAATAAATAAATAAATAAATAAATAAATAAATAAATAAATAAAATACATCATATCATATCATATCATATTAAGGAGGACAATTCCAAAATTCTCAGTTGAATGTTTTAATTCTTGTGGTATTCCTTTAAATATTTTGAAAATTATTGCTACAGACGTAATGAAATATTCTGTTCAGATTTTACGTAATCACCTGTACACGTAAATTTCCTTATATTCTATTTGATTACTAATAATTATTGAATAAAAGTACTTTCCCAAGGGTAGCTTTCATTTGAAAATAAAAATCGTAAATAGTGATAACGCAAATGTTTATTTTTATTTTATTTGTTTAGTATGCTGTGTCTTTTGCAACCCTTACTGAAGGGCAGCTACCCTTGTGGGATTTATATATATATATATATATATATATATATATATATATATATATATATATATATATATATATATATCATATTTATCATATGGGAATCCGGTGTGGCTTAGTGGATAGAGCGTCAGCACGTAGAGCTGAAAACCCGGGTTCAAATCCCTGTGCCGGAGAGAATTTTTCTCTGTTCCACTCATCCATCATCATATGATGACGTAGAATTTCTGCACTGATATATCATATGTACTTCGGTACATCGTAATAAATATGATTAATTCTTTTGTATAAAAAACTTTACTAGCAATAACAGAACAGCTAGACGTCTTTATTTATTTTACAGTAATTGTAGTATTTCCGGCACGAATTTTGAGAGAAAGGGATGTGATTCCCAACAAGTGGGATACAGTTGTAGAAGTGTGCAATGATTATGGTGATTGTATTATTTAAAAACACTCCATGTAGAATTCCACGAACGCGGAGCACATAAAATGGGTAAAACTATGTTTAACAATCTCTACGCAGCTTTCATGTATTTCCTCTTTTACAAGCCCCCAAATTACCCGCAAGGAATTATTTAAAAACACAAATTACCACTTGGTAAAGCAAATTGCTTGTTCCTGCAGAAAAGTACTTAACGGCTTGCCACTCAACGCCGTCATGCCTACACCTCGGAGGCTTATGCGAACACAGAACGCAGTTCACGCGGAATGTCATTACGCAATTTATGGCCGTGTAAAATATTATTTAAATTTTGTCGCTAATTACCACTTTCATTAATGAGTTTATACAATTCTACTAAAACAAGCTCAGAACACAATTCTCTTTTACAGTTTTCTGTCATGTAGATTATCAAGAATTCTGTCAGTTTGACGATTTTTGCTCACTGCGATATAAATGTAATTACAGCACAGTACAGTAGCTTAAATTATAATACTTCACCTCTTACATTTTACACTTTTAGGGGATTTAAAGTACCGACAATGTTCTTAGCCTATGATAAAAAAAATACCACCGTGTTTCAAGTGAAAGCCACTAATCCAGTAAATTTTATTTCGATCCGTCGTCCTCGGTAGTCTAGCGGATATTCTGCTAGCTGTCGTATCTGAGTTCGTGGATTTAAACCTGGTCGAGGGCGAATACCACGCAGTTTGAATTCCATAACATAGATTCTTCTGGGATGGAAATAAAGATATGTGAACGGTAATGTATATCTTCGATGAGTAAAGGAAACTTACTCTACTAATGAGTAGACAGTGGATGCGGGATGACTTATCGTTGAATGTAGGTGCACACTTACTATATGTTACATTTTTTCATTCAGACCATTGGTTCAACAGGTTTTAAACGTAAACAGTCGACGTCAACATGCTACTGTATCTCCGTACATTCAGAAGGAAAAGAAAGATAACGTACTGTAGTATATACCTTGCAAGATTCAGTCCTCGTCTTAAATGCGACATGCTCATGTCAGTAGATTTACTGGCATGTAAAAGAACTCCTGCGGGACAAAATTCCGGCACATCCGGCTACGCTGATATAACCTCTGCAGTTGCGAGCGTCGTTAAATAAAACATAACATTTATTCAGTCCTCGTCATCATTGGTGCAATTACCAGCGTTGCAGTAAACGACGATATTTACGTAAGTTGTCAGAGCTGAATCGTCTTCTCCTATCGCCTAAACAGTTTTTGTATCGAGAGAATTTCTGAAGAAAAGCTCTAAAATGGGAATCACTCAATTTCTTTAGAGGAATATTTACACTGAGCATCATGTTGCACGTGTCGTTTAGGCCCGCACAAATAAATGATGATGATGATGATGATGATGGTTCCTCAGATTACATTTCAACGCATTTCCTGTGCGATGTATTGTTGCAATGTTTCTCTATAGCCTGAGTTGTTCTGGTTTTTATTTCAATTTTACATACATTACACACGATATTGTCTTCGTTAATACATAAAATGTCACTCTCATACTTCTTAATTGCATTTCGCATCTCTGAGCGAATTTAACGTTTTGACTTCGACATTATGAATGGGTCAGCACTACACTATTCAACTCGTACTAAATACTTGAGCAGGATAACACAACTGCACACATTGCGTTTCAATGTGGACCGGGTTTTCTTCGTTATGTACGCTGCTGTACTCGCCAGGTACACAAAAGACGAACGACGCGGCACGTGCCATACACTCCGATACGAAACAACTTCACTTTTCCTTAAGTCATCCCGCAATGACTGACTACTAATGAGTAAAGAGCGCATTTGGGGTTTCTAAACCACAAGATTAACTGCAACATCGACTGTAGATATGACCCTGAACAGCATACAAGGCAGTGCAGTGTAATGTCCTTATACAGCCAGAACCACAATTAAACATGGCGATACAGTCGCTTGAGCTATATATTTCTAGTGTTCCGTGAATGCACTTTAAAATATTAAATCACCTATTGCTTATATTTCATATTAAATTACTTAATTTATTTACAATATATATGATCCACTGTGTTGCAGTATTATAATTTACCTTTGGGGAGGTCGAAACGTAGATGAGACGGTATTAAAATGGAATTTGGGATATGATGATAGAAACTGTATTAAACTTGCACATGAAAGGGACCGATATGGTTGGCTTATGTGAGGACGACAATGAACCTCCGGGTCCCTTGAAAGCCATAAGTACAGGGATATCATTTTATTTTTACTAACATTTCTAATATTAACCTAGCTATACCTTTGGATCAACGGTTGAGTACCGGAAACACCATTTGCTACCCCATTCCACGATTGGAGTTCGATGATATGGCGTAATATACAAACAAATCACTTTACTAGGTATAGGAGGGAAGAAAAGTAGTTCATCCATTTATGTAAAATAGGAAATATCACGCTTTTGAGTTTGATAATTTTCATTAGGTTTTTGTTTAATCAAAATACAGTACAGGATTAACTGAGCTGTCCATGCGGACATATTCATTATGCAGTGTATATTATACTGTCTACAGCACATTAGGGTAGTACACTGGAGAGAATGAAGTTCAATTGAAAAATAATCATAATATGGATATTTAAACACAATTTTGAAAATGGTGGCCGTTCATTTCAAAACAGGCTTCAGTTCTAATGTGCATATTATCGCACTATATACTATTGTACCTAATTCCAATTACCAGTTTCGTCCTTCATACTAGTAACTCATTTGAAATAATTCTGTACATAGCCTACTCTATAAAAGAGTATCTTACGTACTGTAAATTCAATCTTCACTTCTGCCCGATCCGAAAAGATAAAATTACTCAGACATGCTATCTATTGTCCGTCAAGTGGTTATGTCTCAGGGTCGTAGAAAGGGAGGAAATCACGTGGCAGTTAATTACTTAACGAGGCCCTTTTATTTCAGTTATTTTAAACAGTTATATAATATTACGTAGACGTCCAATTCCTAACAGAAATTAATGTTTTCAGAAAAGAGCTAAGACAGCCACTAGCCTTCACAGAGGGGCGAATAGAAGCAGGTGGGGGAAACCAGGATGCGACGTAGGCAAATGGACTACAGTACCTGTGCGAAAATGATTCAATATTGAAAGCTCTTTCGCCACTGGAAAACGAGAACTTATTTATGGAATGTACTGTTTACTATGACTGTATATGCGGCCTTGGTTCTGTGTGGAGGACGGTTGAACTTCATTAGTAGAAGAGGTGGGAGTGAAGTACATTCATAAAACTCAGGTACAATAAAAATTGAAGTAAAAATAAAATGATGTCCCTGTATATTCTATTGTTCATTATTAAACTAGATGGGCCGATTTCTTCAAGAAGAAGGCAGGATCACAATGGATGAGCAGAGCAAGAGACAGACAGCTATGGAGAGTTCTAGAAGCAACCGTTCCCAGTGTGTAGTATGGTGCGAATATGGAACTTATAAGTGAATATAGTGTTTAGATTGTGTACATAGAAACGAATAAGTGCAGCCAAGTTCGATATCACTCCTTATGACCAGCTCACCTAATGAATGAAGTCTAATGAGCCAAGCCCTGTCAATCAGGAGGCCCTTGCCCTTACGGGATCGGACAGGCTAAATGTATTATTTATTTTATTATTATTCTTTCAAAATATCATTCTTAAATTTTACTGTCTATCCTATTTAAAATCACTATACTAACATTTTACTAACTCTCCTCCCTAATTAGACAAAAAACAAATCGCTGTACCTATTTAACACTCAACCTTCACACGGCTTTACTCACTGGGATCCTCTTCTTAACACACATCATTTCAATAAACTTGATAAATCTTGACATGAGTTTCAAGTTGACTTTAGTTTCTTGTTCCATCCCTTAACCTCAAGCAACACTCATAATACAAACATGATTTACGAACATACTAGCCTACTATATTACCAAATTTTAATTTTAAGTGCCATTTTCGTTTCTGACGTTATTTCTCTGCCGCTCATATATCAACTTAAATTTTAACTTTTTTGACCTTTAATTCTACCCTTCAGCGATAAAAGACTGCCCGGTGGCGACAAAAGCATAATCTCTTCTCCCATCCTTGATAAATTTAATATGACAATGCACTGCATACGCAATTCGCACTATACTTCGCTACTAAAATTTCAAAAATAAAATTTCTGCTGTTGCAAAACATGTTCTGAACTCTCTTCCGAAACTCCATACAACAGCAATGCCGTATGAAGAGTAACACTTCAAGTTCTCAGCCAGTAGTGTAGTAGGGTTTATTCACTTCACCGGACAGAATATCTGGTCGACTCCACATCCTCTCTGTTCGACGTCGTGCTAATCCCACGTCACAAGAATCTCACCGCGTGCTCCTCTAATGCAGCGCGAATAAGCCGATATATTGACTGCAGAGTATAGCCTACCTGGATGGAGTATGAGAGCCTCCGACGGACGTCATTTCTCTCTGGCAATTGACTGCACACAACTTTTTCCCTTTTACACAGTTCTGTGATGTGACGTGACGTCCATACAGAACTTAGGAAATTTTTATTAAAGGATTTCGATTAAGTTCAAAATTTCAGCAAGGTTTCCTAACGACTGATTATTATTGAAAGTTGGCAGAGTTTTTGAACTAGCATAGCATTGATAAAGGTACTAATTCATTACACAGGACGTAAAAAGTTAACAAGTCGGTCTCTCTAAAACATATTTTGTGCGAGATCGTGCGTATTTGCTTGTTTTCCGCACAGAACCAATACGCGGTAAGTGTGAAATACCACATTCAGTATTCCCAACGAAACACACATAACAATTTCCCTCTTCTTACCGCTTAAGCGCGACATTCATTTTACTGCTTTAGGCTTTTAACATATTATTTTTAGAGACGTTTAACATAGTAATAACTGCAATTTCACCTAAGTTGCAATGTTAATTATTGTTTTTAAATATTTGCAAAAATTAAGTAAAGTCTACTACTCCACGAAACTTATTGCATTCCTGATACAAGTAACATTAAGAAAGCCGTGAAAAAATCAACGAGATTCCAGATGCCGATGTTATTACTGCAATATGTTATATAAATAATATTGTTAAAATATTAAAATGAAAAATAAATCATTACATAACCTTACCGTTTGTTTCAAGTTCGCATTTATAGACTGGGGAAAAAAAAAAGACAGACGTATATCACGGTCTGCTGGAGTATAGTAAACACAGGAAACATTTTAAAGCAACAATGTTGAAGATAGTTATTTTTGTTTTGCAAATTTGCCGTCATTGAACAGAAACCAAGATGGAGATTTCATTGCAACTAATTAGAAATTCGTCTTTCAGGTATGTAATAAACGATCTTCGCATAAAATAATGTACGATACACGAGCGGAATGTTTGTTTTCATGTTCTCGGAAATTAAAAAAGCTCAACTACGTTTCGCTTTTTCAATCTTTTCCTCGAACATGAAAACGTCCACATACCGCTCTTGTAACGTATATTACTATTATTTATCTCAAAACTTATTATATAGTTTAAAAACACCAGATATAGGTCTATATTCTGTTAAAATTTCGTAAGATACATTAAAATTGTTGTAAACACATATCGAGAACTTATCATCCCTACATCAATAGCTGTATATCTGTAAAATATAAAAATTGTAAATAATATATACAGAGCCATTAATGAGGATTTACCGCCAATTACTGAGCTTTTTTTCGAAGATATTCTGAGCAAATAAGTCATATAAAAATGTATCCTAATCTCAATATTTTCAGAGTAACATTAATTTCAGGTGTTTGTAAAGTACATCTTTCTTTAGTTATAAGAGTAAAAATACAGATAAAGAATGAACTATTCAGGAGTATCACTTAATTAGCTAGTATTCTGAAGCTAAAAATGTGTTGTGAATTCTATAGTTGCTTCGTACAGAGTTTTTTTTTTCCATTTTTAACTACAAAATTACATTCTTCTTACGCATTTATCACAACAATTGTTACAAGTCACGCCACTCTTGTAAATTTCTCAAGACTGTAATTAGGATGCACAATTAAGCTGCAAAGAATCAAGTTCCTAAAGTCGTATGATTTGTAACAAGTTTTTTATAAGTGCTTAAGAAGAATGTAATTTTTAGTTAAAAATTTAAAAACAAAATCTGTAAAAATAAAAATTAACAACGCTCGTTTTAGCTTCAGAACACTAGCCAATTAATGAAATGATGCTTCTGAATGGTTAATTCTCTATTTGTAATATTCTTTTTCACCTTTAAACTAAAGAAAAAAAGGTATTTTATTTACAACTTCAATTTAGTGTAACTCAGAAAATATTGAGATTAGGACACATGTTTTTGCTCAGAATGTCTTCGGAAATAAGCTCCGTAAGTGACGGTAAATCCTCGTGAGTCACCCTGTATATATATATATATATATATATATAATGGAATTCTGTTTCATAATTTCTGATTACATCAACATAAATGAATTGAAAGTCGACAAATTGTGGTAAGAATACTCACCAAGGTCAACTCGGAAGACATTCATACTGTACTTGGTCCATTTTCAGGTCATTTATATTGATGGAATCATAAATTATATTGTTCAGAACAATTTTCATGTAGGCCTACCTTACAAAACTTAAACAGAAAACACACACACACACACATACATATATATGTATATATACACATATACACGTATATAGTGCTTTTAAACTGTTATAACAAGTCTTTAAGATAAATTATATTTTACATATTAAAAACATTGTAATAATCACATTGGCCTTGAATCAACTGTAAAAGCTAGTTGTCTCTAGTTAATTGACCGGTTAGATGTCGGACTATCTAACGCCAATACTGGGTGTTCATTTCAAAGTGTGTCATGATTTGTTGGGTCACCGATTTGAAGCGAGTTTCAGTTTATATGTTAGAGAAGTTGCCTATTATTTAAGGCGTTCTTCAATCTGAACTTGAGAATGTGTACGGTATAACTTGAACGTCGTAGCAACAGATGGCGGTCTGTACGGTCTGTGTGCTACCATAACCTCTTTCGAACTGTGTTTTGCGCCGGAAAGTCGTACGCAGGGTATTTGTTATCATCGGTTGCGTATGGTAACATTCCACAACACAAATCAAATGCTCCGTTTCCATGTTGACCGTCGAAGTTAATGTCAACAAATACGTAAGTAATCGTCTTAACCCTCTCCCCATATCTCGACAGTACGTATTTCCAAACAGTTCACATTCCTACCACTACCGGCGTTACCGTACGTATCGGCACGTACTCTTCAGAATGAACGCCGTACTTGCTAGCCAACTTCTCTGCCTCTTAGATTATACACCTGAGCTGCGGAAGTGTAGGAAGATTGAATTCTCTAGGCTCATCAGCTAGCCACATGACGGCATGCAGCGAGCCAAGACACATTTTGAACTGAACACCCAGTAGAATTAATGATAACAAGATGGTATTGCCTAAATGAGACCGAAATTTCGCCATGAGAATATTTAACATTAATTTTGTTTTCAGATTTCAGTTAATTCACTGCCTTGTAATATAGGTTATCTACATCAAATTTATCTTCACGATAAGTTTATTTCGGGTTACTTTCTTTAGACTTTGTGAAGCAAAAGTATATTATAATTATAGTTGATAATAAACTAGGGTTGCTATACGTCCCGGACTTTCCAGGACAGTACCGTTTTACAAACATCTGCCCCGGTGTCCCGAAAATTCGTGACATACTGTGAATGTCTAGCTTAACTACTCAACCCGGTATATAAAAGTCCCGGTGCTAAGCGCTGAAGAGGTATTTCAGTCCCCTATCAGAATTAAATTTACATGACGTCACTCTTTTATTTGTTTCGGAATGGTTAAATTTAACACAGCCTAAAACTCTGCCATTTTAATAATTATTATGGCAAATAAGAACAATATTCCAGGACACCAATTAGCGAATCGAAAATATAAGGAATTGGCAATAGGAATTGTGGGATAGCTCAATATGAAATCAGGCAGTTGAGGAGAATATTTCTGGTATCTATACTCTAAAGCAACGTTTTCAACCTTTTCAACATGTGGCAGAGTAAAGGTGTAATTTAAAATCCCGCGGTACACTCATATAATCTAAACCAATATTTCCCAATAACGGCGAAATTTTGAAGTTTTTAGGAAGGAATGTGTTTACTGAATGTTAACTTGTGCAACGTTCGCTCAATGTTGACTCTTGTGGACGCACTTTTTATTATTCTTTTACTCTTTTCACTTTTATTTTTGCAATTTTTACTACGACAACCTTTACTTTTCGTATTTTTATTTTCTCTTGGCAAACCGGTTGAAAATGGCTGCTCTATAGGGTCGTCTCTATATGGGCTATTCCATCTCAAATCGACCGAAATATAGAGAAATTTGACCTTGCAAGTTTTAAATAAATTGAAACTTTTTTCTGTCTGTTGACAACTGTGATACAATGCTTTGTGCAAAGGTTGAGGCATCAGAACTTCATACTGTTTAAATTAAAAATATTTAAATTGATCATATTTTCATAAAATAGCAACTGTAAACTGTTGTGGCTCCGAAACCCTTTCACCCAGTGATCAAAACCATGGTTTATTTCGATGCTGAGAAATTAAAGTTTATATTGACATGTAAACAGTTTTTCTTGCTTTTTATGGAAATGGAGAAATTTAGATTTTTCTTCATTAAGACGCCTTTGCCCACGAAGAAATATTTTTAAAATATATGGTTAGATTCCGCATTGAAAGTACAAATAAACACACATTTTTTACTGGTGCAACGTTGAAAGTATTGAAAATATCAAACAAAGAAAATAAATAGTACACGCGTGAACTAACCAGCTGACTGTGAGGCGGGAGCTAGCCTAGGCAAGCAAGGCTAGAAGACATAAACACGTGATGTTTCGTCTAGTAGCGCATAGCTGGACTAGCTTTATCACAAGTTTTCATAAACACAGGAGTAAAATGACGCCCAATGCTCGCTTATCTTTAGCTCTCGGCCAGTTCGTACGGTACTGCGCTGTTCAAGTCTAGGCGTGTGAATATAATTTATTTAATACCCTCGAAACTTACTGCCGAAGCAACTAAGCAAACAATGCCGAATCCCTCTTAATAATGCAAGGTTTTTTCTCAATATTTTTTACATTTTACAAATGGGCAAAAAGCCTAAAAGTGAGTAAAATCAGATTATCTGTCTCTCTGTATATAACAAAAATAAGGATTACTTCTTAACATAATCTATCAAATGTCAGCTTCAAAATGAGCTCCCGTTCAATGTTCTGTAGTAAACGGTTCCAGAGTTCTGAGCGCTGAAAGAGGCTTTTTTTTTATAAAATACGCTAAATTTGTCGCTCAATAATAAGAAAACCGTTTGACTTTCGATAGTATATTTTTGAAAACGCAGTCTCCTCAGTACCTTGTATAAATAGGGAAAAAATTAGAGTATTAAAAAAAATGCGAGGTTTTTTACTGATCGATTTCATATGGAATAGCCCATATAGAAGTACTTGGTTATATTTTTCAAAACATGCTGTATGTATTTATCGATCAAATAAACAGAAAAATTTTCACATTGGAGCCACTAGTCTATAGATACTTGGTTCAATGTACATTCTTTTCTAAGTATTACAACTTATTCTCTTTGGCGTATAGTTTAGGAGCGCAGGTGTAAGTGATTGTATTAAACTGCAATGAACAAAGACGAACGAGCTCAACGGTCAGTTTTATTGACACATATTTAATTAATTTAACTTCAAACTGATACTAGGTCTGTTGTTATAGTAGTTACGTGTCAAAATTAATATATATTTCATCTCAGATTTTAATTAAAATTCGTATTATATCTCTCATTCATCAAATCGATAAACCGCGACGTATCACACAGATTTTAACACCTGTAGCAGGGCAATCCTTTTGTCGGACATAACGGAAACAAATACGATAATATTTCCTTTTTTCTATGTTATTATTTCATTGCCATCGCCATTCTCAATAATGAACGATTCGTTTTTGTGATTAGTTCGTTTCTCGCTATTTTGAAGGTTCCAAAAGATCCTACTCGGCTGAGTACAGGATTGAGTATTTTCCTAGGTTTTACTGTCAGGCAAATGTCAGGTAATTCCACGGCGAACCCTTGGCCTGATCTCGTCAAATTCCATCTCTGTCATAAATTCAATCGACGCAAAATAACCTAGTAGTCGATACAGCGTCGTTAAATAAATTTAATAAATTTATAAAACTGTATCCAGTATGACGGAATTCTGCCAACAAAAAATGCAGGGCAGTAATAGGAAATAGGTAACTTGCATTGCCAGTTCTTATGAAAACAAGAAAATTTGATTTTTTGTCGTCGGAATTGGAACTGACCTCTAAATTCTTAACAAAAAGAAGTACAATTTAAGACACAGAAGCTATTTTCACGCCAAGAATTGAGAGTTTTCCTTTTTTCCAATGTAACATGAAACCTGGAAGTTTTATTGGCTATGAAATTTTATACAGGGTGATTCACGAAGATTTACCGTCACTTACGGAGCTTTTTTCCGAAGACATTCTGAGCAAAAAAAATGTCATATAAACATGTGTCCAAATCTCAATATTTTCAGAGTTACACTAATTTGAAGTTGTCAGTAAAATACTTTTTATGTTTAGTTTTAAGGGTAAAAAAATATTATAAATAGAGAATGAAGTATTCAAAAATATCATTTTTTAAATTGGCTAGTGTTCCGAAGCTAAAAATGTGTTGTTAATTGCTTTGTACCGATTTTGTTTTTAATTTTTAACTAAAAATTAATTCATCTTATCACAAAAATTGTTACAAATCATACGACCTTTCTTGTAATTTAATTATGCATTATAATGTACAGTCTTGAAAAATTTAGAAGAGCGGCATGATTTGTAACAAATTGTAAGAAAATGTAATTTTGTAGTTAAATTAAAAAAAAAAATCTATACGAAATAACTATTGAATTCATAACACATTTTTAGATTCAGAATATTAGCTAATTAAGAGATACTCTTGAATAGTTCATTCCTTATCTGTTTTAATGTTTTAACATTAAAATGATATTAGTTCAATATGCTCTCGGGATTTCATAAAAATTGTATACAAGTGTAATAGAAAATTTTGGTGGAACCCGAATACAGGAATGTAGTGCTGCTTATGATTAGGTTTTTCTCCGGAGCGGTTGTTTGTACGCTTTCAATCGGAGACCTCCGGTTACCTCCGATTGATGCCGCGCAGGTTGTATATGTGCTGCGGCGCAGACATACACTTTCCGCTGAGCATTCCTTTAATCGGATCAGGTAGTGATTGGAGTCCGCTGACGTCCGCGTATCTTTTAGAATAAGTGTGTAATTTTTTGTTGCTTATTTTCTCTTTTTTATTTATCTCTCTCTCTCTTTCTTCGGCTCTTCTTTTTTTTTCTTGTTTTGCTTGAAGTACCTATGTACTATGTTAGCTGACAGATTTTTTTTTTTCTAGTTTTGAAATTCATAGTTTTATGTCAATGATCAAATTAATAACATTAAAATTAACTGAAAACTAAAGCAGAAGTAAAGCTTTTCAGTAGCTAATGTAAACATTTATAATTTTCCTGGAAACACTCGTTTATTCACAAACAGTTTTTGTCAATTATTATTGTAATCGGTTTAGATTAACGTAAAATATATTAACGGAGCTTCAGAATGGAACAAAAGAAACGTGTGGTATCAATGGTTTAAAGTTTACTGTCCAAAATAGTTTATTAAGATTCTTCACCAGACAGGATTGTGATCATTGTGTTAAAGGGTGTCAGTATTTGAACTGCCTCGTCTAAAACGCGTCACTCTTCCTCTGTAATAAAAAATATAAGCGGATATCAACTTAAGGATAATTTTAATTATGTTATTACCACAGGTTTCTTTAGTTTAAGAATGAAACTCAATATTTTAATCCAGTAACTCAAGTTGCCTTTTAAATATTCCATATAAGTTATGTATGATTTTTATTGCCTCGAAAGTTACGTTTTATAGAAATTTCAAGACTTTTTTTCTAGACTGTGGACCTTTGGAACAATAACACTAAAGCAGTTTAAAAAATCATATCAAATGTTTTCCGTAATTTTAAAACTACGAAAACGATGATATCACGAATTATTCCTTTATTCGTAATCTCCTATTTCTCCACGGTAGTAGTCACTCCGATGAGCAGCACTACAGGAATGTGGTGTTACACCTAAACTATAACTGATATACCTAGATGTTGATGATAATAAATATTATCTCATCTCATTTTCTTCAACATAATATTTAAATTGCAGCTCACAGTTCCAAGACAAAAGCTGAATGAACTGTGCGTTACAGAATGTACCTTGGCTGCACGCCACTGAATAGACAGTTCGTCAAGTCCGCGCGTCCAGATTGAAGTGGAAGCTGGAGGAGTTCTGATTATCCCAGGCCTGGATAATAGTAATTCAGTACCACCTGTCGACTCCCCACGCTTGCCTCTCCATTTTCCCTCGCCGCCCATAATTTTACGTTCACCAATTCACCCTCTTCTTTGGAAAGCCATTTTCAATGGTCCTTCTTTTGCTTTCTTTCTTTTGACTGCAGAGTACGTCTCTTTGAGAAGGCTGTGAGTCTCTCCTTACCATTTAGAGAAAAAAGACAAGGTCTTAAGTTACCCGTAATATTCTTCAGTTCCACAAAGAAGGTCTACAGCATTAAATTAATTACTCAGAAGAAACTATTTTCTGCACACAGAAAAGAAACATGATGTAAAGAATACAGACAAAATCACTTATAAAAGACTCAAGAAATTCATACAAATAATCGGTACTGGAATATGAAACATAAGTTGTAGCTTTTATGAAAAAATAGTGACTTGGAAGTCCTGCATGGAACAGAAAAGATAGCATCTAGACGCAGTAGAAAGATACGAAATATACAGATATACAAAAACACATGTACAACATATTCTCAACTCACAACCAAATTTCAGAACGCATATCCTACTTGATACAACACTACCGATATTAAACGCACTCTTACTAAGGCACCAAGAAGAATAAACTGCAAACAAGCGCAAGATTTTACTACAAATCTGAAGGTGATGGCTAATAATAATAATAATAATAATAATAATAATAATAATAATAATAATAATAATAATAATAATAATAATAATAATAATAATAATAATAACA